>NW_026921468.1:0-18848 GCF_032062105.1 Saccostrea cuccullata | reverse complement strand
ATAATATCCATTATTATAAACTATAATCTAACTGATATATATTAAGCATAAACTACATGGTTTCTAGGGTGACATCAGAGGCACTGTTTTGGAAATAATTTTTTAACCCATATTATAACACTGTTATTATTACACTATGGGTTAAAATTTTATTTCCGAAATAAGTGCCTTTGGGTGACATACTAGAATGATTGCCCCAAGGTAACATGAAAGCCCTGGAGTGTTCCGTATATATATTCGTACAAGTAGATAAATCTCCAAGGATGAAAAGAAATATCTCAGTGTCGGTAATCTATGTGAAAATAATCAAGAGATGTTTGTGAATCACTTACACCCCCTTCCCCTCTGGACAAGAGGCATTAATTTCTCAAAAATTGTTCGATGATACCCAAAACAGAACTTATCTTAGGTACTCGTATGATAAATCTGTACACCAAATTTCATTTCATTATGTGCAACCACTGAAAATTAGTGTTGGCAACGAGTACCCGGTTAACCAGTTAACCGTCGAACGATGCGAGTATCGGTTAGTAAAACTGCTATTCGCATTATTTGCATTTATGTTTTTTTTTATTTTCAGTGAAAAAAAAAACTTAAATGCAAATAATTGGAATTTGTCCAAGTCAAAGCGCATAACTCTGTCAAAAATTGCTCAATCATACATTAAACATATCTTACTATAAATCTGTACACCAAAGACATGAAAATTGAACGGAAACTGTGAGTTTACAAACAGACAGACCAACAGACGGTTAACCCGCCAACAGACAGACCGACAGACGGTTAACTCCGACAACAGACAGACCGACAGACGTTAACTCCGACAACAGACAGACCGATAGACGGTTAACTCCGACAACAGACAGACCGACGGACGGTTAACCCAGACAGACAGCAGCGAAGCAATATACCTAACCCCCCCCCCCCCCCCATTATTCGCAGAGAAGCATAATGACAACTGAAGACAACGTTGTTAGTAAAATGCTTGTGTTTTCATTACTTCTTCAGACATTTTACATTCCAAAACAATTCAAACTAGTGCTAATTGTAACGGGGACCGTTACAGATGTTCCCCAAACGCTCCCCAACTCCCATTTGGTGCCATATTCCCTGTAAGCTTCATTAAATAAGACAAACTCGATGCATTTGAGACTTTAATAACGTTTATTCAGAAGTGTACAAAGTTCATTCAAATTTTGCGTGCGCATGTGAATGCATGTGCGTAATGACCATATCATCTTGTCTACACAATCTATATATTTTTATATAATAAATATCAAAGCATTTAATCCAAAAGTATTAAAAATACACTCACTCAAGTGAATTTTTAATTTTGCTCATTTCACGTGCATGCACGTGCATACATGGGCATGGTGACCATATCATCTTGTAGATGTCCGTTACATCTATCTATGTTCAAAACCCACCCCGTTTGGTTGAAAACCAAGGGAGTTATAGCTGTTTAAAGTTTCAGCCAATCAGATTGCAGCGCACGTACATGCACGTGTATGCATGTGCATGGTGACCATATTTTCTTGTAGTAGTCCAGTATATCTATCTATGTTCCAAATCCCATCCTGTTTGGTTGAAAATCAAGGGAGTTATAGCTATTTAAAGTTTAAGCCAATCAGATTGCAGCGCACGTGCATGCACGTGTTTTCAGGATAATTGCTATATATCTTGTTGTAGGATATCCTAATGCATGTCAATTTTCAAAATTTCAAAAGGTTTCGTCAAAAAATAAGAAAAATATTGATACTTTAGTTTCAGCCAATCAGAGCAAAGCGCGCGTGCATGCGCGTGAGATCTTGCTATTTTGACCATGTCATATTGTCTATGCTTCTAATATATCCTGATATTATAAGTTTCAAAGCATTTCATCAAAAATTTTAAAAGTTACGCCTATATCAATTAAATCGGTCATTTCACATGTTGCACGTGCACGCTCTTGCAAGCACGTGCGCGCAAAATGACCTTCGTTCCGCAAATCTACATAACATGTCTACTGACCCTAAAAACATTTCACCTTAGTCGGATGTATAGTTTACGAGATCATTCCCGGACAAAAAAGTACCCAGGAAGAAGAAGAAGAAGAAAAATAATAATAACTAGAAAAGCTCGTTGCAAAGCAACGAGTAGGTCTTCCGTCATGTTTGACAGGAAGTGACTTTCATTTTTAACAGAAATGAGAAATAACGTCCAAAAATGGTTTGATTCCTCTAAATCCATGTTAATTATTGCAAAAATAAGCCATTTTATGTTCCCCACTTCCGGTTTGACCGGAAGTGACGACGACTTGTTGCAAAGAAAATTAATTATAATGCTCCCAGAGATATGTTACCAGAAAACTTGTCAAACATTTACGGTTATGTGTGCAAAAACGAGCGTTTTCCGAATACTTCCGGTTTGACCGGAAGTGACGCCATATTTTGACTACTTTAAATGATTAAGCTCTGCATTTGTTATTCTGAACAATTTTCTTCTATGATGTTCACAAATTCTCAATACTTTTTGAGATATAAAGGAAAATACTGCTGGCCCCTCCAGGCCCCTGATTTAAGGGGCCAGCCCTTTTTTTGAGATGTCATTTGAAAGATCTTGAAATTCTACACCTTTTTTGTTCTACATGCTTTAACAAAATATTTCTAGGTAAAAAGTTATCGTTGAAAAAGTGCTTAAAATTTTGAAATTCTTGATAGGACTATTTTCGGGCCATAGCGAGCGTCGGCGCTTCGTACTTCCGGTAGTTGTGATATACTTAGTGCACTTTTCCAAAAGTTGCTCTAGTATCACTGAAAATTTCAAGCTTCTGTGTTAAGAGCTTTTTGAGAAAACTGCCGGACAAAGTGACCCTCTAAAAATCACTAAATCGCAGAAAACTCCGAACCGGAAGTGACGTCATCAAAATAAAAAAATATATATCTAGATTTTTTGATGTTCTATCAGACCTGAAAGTTTCATGAAAATCGATTGAGCCGTTCTCGAGAAATCGCGCGCACAAAATCGGTAAGAAAAAAAAACAATAATAAAAATAGTGGAAAAGAAACCTAAGAAAAACAATAAGGTCTTCCGCTGAAGACGGAAGACCTTAATAATAAGAAACAGAGTAAAAACAATATGTTCCCCAACTTCGTTTGGGGAACATAACTACACACATTATATATACAGTATATTTAAAAAGTAACAATGACCAATGGCTTGAACAATTAAGCCCTGTTATTTTCGGGAAGGTCTGTCCCTTCCTCAGGATATGTATAGAAGGGGTTAAAAAGTCATTAAAAACCACCAACACCCAAACAAAATATCATCTAGTACTTCGACTTAGCCACTAAAAACTTTTAAGTTTAAGATTTTAAATTTTAATATTTATGGCTATATTGATTTGGAATAAAATAACTGCGAGGCACGTCCGGTTGGTATTCTTTCCTGGTTTGTGATTTACCCATAAACAAATTAATGATCGACGAAAAAGTAATAATGTACAGCGTTCTATGGTCACCAATAAGGAGCTACTTAACAGTACACACCAATACAAATTAAAAATAAATCACGAATTAAAAATCAATTAAGTCGGGCAATAATCTAGATCATTAGAAAATTTTCGCTTAATTCTGGTTCATCCTAGTGTTAATATATACGATGCGTGCGGACTGACTTCAGTAGATCAGGAATTTCTCTGAACAACCTTCCGTCTAAAATTGAGGTCAATAACCACCCCTGACAACTTTCCACTTGTGACCTTCAACAGATCAAGGTTAAAATGTTTCCAAGCTTGTCATCAATGTTAATTGGTTTTAAGGGTCGAGCGCGGAGATTTACCGATTCTTCAACAAACTGCATAGAACAAATCGTACAGCTGGTGAGATATGTGCTATTGTGTGTTCAACACGATAAAGCCCCACTACTCTGAAGCTGCGGCCTGTGCTGTTGAAGCGAGCTGTGCCTACAGCGGAAACATCTTCTGTCAGAGCAAGTTTTAAACCACCGTTCATTAAGGGATTGTCTTGACCCTTTTCTTACCATCGTATCCTTCAAGTTCCTCGATGAGCGTGTTTAAGACCTCTGATATTATTCTTTTAATCAGGCACGTAGCATCGTTTTTGAAAGTGGGGGGCCAACCAGAGAAAATTTTTTTTTACTTACCTGAAATTGTTGACAAGCAAAAAAAAAAAAAAAAAAAAACGGAAAAACGGTAAAATTTTTAAATTTTACCAAAAACGAAAATCCTATTTCGTGGGGGGGGGGGGGGGGGGGGGGGTTAGTGGCCAACTCTTTCAGACCCAAGTTACTTTCACTTCCAATTTTTTCCCTACAATTCCTTCTTTTCACTATACTATGGTTAAAACTGGGGGGGCCAACCATCCTTTCAATGAACATTTACTATAGTAAAAGTAATGTTGGAGAAAAAAGTGGGGGGGCCAGGCCCCCCCTGGCCACCCCTGATACTACGTTCCTGTTAATAAAGAGAAGATTCTTTTTTGTATATTAACCCTTACATAATTGTTTCATATTATTGAGTGCAATTGCATTGACAGTGGCGTAGCCAGGCCACTAATGATGTGGACGCAACCGTAGGTAGGGGATTTGGGGTCTAATGTCCCCAATGGGTCCGTGGTTAAGCCCTGATGAGGATCCAGAGGGCGATCCCCCCGACAGCTATTGAATTTAGATTAGCATATTCGACTCTCCTGATCGCATTTTTTCTTAAACTTTGAAGTTTGTACACGTTATGGACCCATGTTTTCGAGGACTGTTTTGTTTTTGTAGAAAATATGGACAAACACTCTAAAATGAGAAAGGATATGCCCAATACATTGTATCATTGTTTATGTAATATGAAGAGCCCACTTAAAACAATTTTAGAATTTTGAAGAGACAAAATACTTATGATAATTTAATCGGTTGGAGTGGTACATGTATATGAGAATGTAATGCACTTAGAAAAAAAAATCAGCAATACGTAAACCAGATTCAAGGAAAATCTAATGATTTCAGAAATGGAGATGTCTACTACATGTATCATATTTTCCTCCAAAACTGATTCTGTTAATTTCAGTTATTATTTATCATTTATTAAATTGTTTCAAAACATTTCTTTTATTTTCAAAAGTATTTATTTATTGCAAAATTATTTAAGAGCATAGAAACTTCGCCTGCCTCTCCCTCTCTCCTTTTTTCCCTAAAATGATGTGGACGTTTTTGCGTACAAACGTACGCCTGGCTACGCGCCTGATTGACGTTTTCAATTTTATTGAGGATGAACGTACAATGTATAATCGGTTTTTTCCTAGATGCTTCTTTCTGATTAGAAATTACTTTTAAAAAAGGTTGTGAGATCTCTTCAACATATAGGCGGATATCTGGTTAAGTTTTAACATCCGCAAAGTAATTTCCACATGCACGATATATATATTCATCTTTAGTAACAGCATGCAATTTTCCAAAATCTAGCAAAACACCATGCTTTTGTTCAATTCATCTGTTTAAGTCCTGTAACTATCTCAATAATATCACATAAGAATATTTTTTACATCATTTTTAACTTTCTTTCTTACTATTTTTATACGTATTAATCTGTACTTTCCCTATGCAGTAAAATACTTTCTAAATGTGTAATATTTTTGTTATAAATATTATAATTATCCTTGTTTATCACACCCCATTCCATTATTTTGCTTAGAGTTATGATGATATTTCGTATATTGTGTGACAGGGGTTTAATATATTAAAATTCAAGGTTATTTCAATCTCCCTCTAATTTGTTTTATTTAAAACAATCTGCTCTATACTATAATATATCTATATATTTACATTTGCAAATGTTTTCATTTATATAACACTACTGAAAGCAATGCGTATCTTTAACTGTATAAATACAGGTAGGGGGTCAAGAGGTCATAGATGTGCGTATAGATAATCGTTCGACGTAATTTCTCAGTGACGTCATAAAGGGTCGACGCGCGTTCAGTGGATAACATACATGCCGTTTGGGTTTGAAAAATAATTGCATTCCACACGTTAAAAGTCACAATCAGGTAAATATTAATTATGAATGAGTCACAAATGTAAATATAAGTAATAAGGTATCATTTTAAAACATCTATCGGGCTATAAATACGGGTTGGTACGAGATTAAATTCATCATAAAGCCCTTCGGGCCAAATGGAATTTAATCTCGTGACCAACCCGTATTTATATCCCGATAGATGTTTAAAAATGATACCTTATTTCTTAAATAAATAATGACTCTATAATAGGGCTATGTAAATCTCGGGATATTGTTACGTCATGGTATAAAAAATGACGTCGTATCAACAGAGAAGACGCTGTCAAATCGCCATGATGAAAATCAACAGAGAAGATTACAAAAGAATTAAGGTAAGTTCCTAAGCTAAGACTATAAGATTAGTGTTATATATATTACTTAACTTATATTTTACACGAACACTTTTTTGTTTATACATTAGAAAATTAAAAAAAAAAAATACATATCTACCGGAAATGGCGAGGACAGGTTTGTCGTGCTAGAATGAATGGCCAATTCATTACCGAAACAAACCTGCTTGGAGTTTGGGACTAGCACCTATGAGAGTTCCCTTTCAAAATTACTGGCAGTTTGGCCGACATCTTTTGACCTTTTGGCATCTTTTAAAATTATAATTATGCTATAGCACAAACCAAAATTTCTAAATTCAATTTGGCTTAACTCCTTCCTGGTCATTTTCTTTATTAAATTTTGATTTTTGTTCACATACATGCACACACAAATAGACATAATTTGTTGATATTCAAAAATGTATGTACTTATATTTTGCCAATGATTATGTTTAATGCCTAGGTTAGTGTTCCTGTAGGCTTTTAACTTTGTATAGTACTATTGCTAATTTTAAAACATTATCTAAAATTTAATTTTAATTGGTATAAACAGTAATTATTTACATTTCAAGTTTACATTATTTCAAGCTAAATAAAAACTATGTAACAAAACTAAATTATTTCAACCCCTCCCCCTTTTTGTTCATTTTAAAATTAAATTTTAATACACATAATTATACACCTTCCAAATACGTATCTAATCCCCCCTTCTCATTTTATTTTATATTTAATCTCTGATTTATGTTCAGAAGTTATTGAACAAAATCCTTCCCCCTTTTTGTTGCTATTTGCAATTTTCCTCACCTCATCTTTATTTTCTCTTTATATTATGGTCGCCCGCATGGTGCAGTGGTTAGAGCGTCTGCTCTTACAGAGTCGCGAAGTAAGGAGTCAATCCTTACGTCGCGGGTTCGAATCCCACTGGGGGACGTGGAGACCGGTCCTTCGGATGAATCCGTATAAACCGAGGCCCCGTGTCTCAGTAGGTGCTGGCACGAAAAAGATCCCTCACTGCTCAAAGGCCCTGAGTGCCGAGCATAGGACAATATTTGTAGCCCTCCACCGGCAAGTGGCGGCGTCTCCATATGAGTGAAAAATTCTCGAGAGTGACGTTAAACAACATACAATCAATCAATCAATCTTTATATTATGTTGACATTTAACTACATTTAAATGGTTTATTTATTTATTGATTATTTATTTATTATTAGAAAAATAGTAGATGTACTACGTATGTCTACACGATCATACGGAGGCCTGTTCTCCTTATGAGAACAGAGAATTGAGGCTGGAAGCACTAGGTGAAAAAAAGAAAATGTGTATTTTCTTACCACCAATTAAAGATTTATCATTTCAAGATAAATCAAATATATATATACAATATACTGAATACAAACTGAATATACAAAAAAAATTAAAAACAAAATAACAAATTTTTACTTTTAAAAAATTAATATCATTAAAATGTACGACTTTTCAACACATTATACAACCATTTCCCATTGAAATCCAAGGTTCTTGACATCATCATCATCGCAATGCAAGCCAAGGGTTTTCGGTCCGCTTCACTTCCTACAAACCTAGGGTTTTGGGGAGTGAAGTGGACCGAAAAACCTTGACTTGCGAAGATTGATTGATTGTATACTGTTTAACGTCCCTCTCCAGAATATTTCACTGATATGGAGACGTCACCATTGCCGGTGAAGGGCTGCAAATTTAGGTGAAGGGCCTCGTTTTATACGGTCTCAACCGAAGAACGGTCAGGACCGCCCCATTTTGTCGCCTTTTACGACAAGCAAGGGGGTACTGGGGACCTATTCTAACCCGGATCCCCACGGGGTTGGCTTGCGAAGATGTTTCTTTCGTGGTCTTCGCCATTGTGGTTTTCTTACAAGAACGAACAGTATTATGAAAGCCCTTACCCGATTGGCTAAATTTTGAAGTTAATACTGTATACAGGGCCATTTTCGCCCCTTCATACTTGCAAACAATTTTGCCCCGTTTTAAATTCGCCCAATCATAGTTTTATCAAAGAAATTATACTGTACTTTTTTATTTCGCCCCGTTTTAAATTCGCCCAAATGAGGGAAGGGCGAAAGGGGCGAAAATGAAACGGGGGCAAAAATTTCCCTGTATACAGAACATCCGCTAGACGTGGCCACTGCGGGCTATAGTTTTAGTGGCGTAATCTGCCAAGGGTTTGTGGGGAGTGAAGCGGACCGTAAATCCTTGTCTTGCGAAGATGTGACATCATACATGATTACTTTTTCATCAATAATATAACTCGTGAATATACTCATCTAGTAATTATAACTAGTCATTTACGAAAAAATCGAAATGATTTTTTTCATATTCTGTTTGTACACAAAAGTACTCTTCAGTTTACATGTATAGTAAAAGATGCCTGATGTTCTGATTGACAATATCTATGTAATTTTTGGAGATTAGGTCTTCCAACGATCTGTGGAAATCCAATGGGCACCAATTACGCTCCATTACAAACAGTCCTAAGTTTTGTATTCACGGGAAGCAGAATTTATTCAAATGCTCCTGGAAGAAGAATACACTTACTGTGACCTTCAACAAGACATTTTGATATATTGACAGCGTATTTTTTTTCTTTTTTTTTTTTCTTGATGTCTACGACCTAATTTTTTTTTTTATCTTTTATTTCAATTTTCATCAATACCCATTTACAATAGCCAGTTAACCCGGGTATTTAGGTAAACCAGCATAAAAACAACAAAGAAAAAAAACTACAAAATATAAGTTATAACAGATTTGTCAAAAGTTTAACTTGGTTTTTAAACATGTATGTTTTTGACAAATTTAACATGAAATTTATATCTTTTTCTAATGAACCTCTAATGCTTTTTTCTAACATGGACTTTTCTTGTATGATATTTTCTATTCTACTTTTCATTTTAAATTTATATATTTTATATGCCAAATATGATATAAAAGTATTATAAAAAAGAATTCTAGAATTTGTTTCCAAGTAGAATCCTATAACAATATGTTTCCATTGCACATCGAAGTTCATAACAATATTCAACTTTTGCCATACACCTTTTACATTATCACAATTAAAAATAAGATGTTTGATATCTTCATTTTCACTTCCACAAAATTCACATTTTGCATTTGTTCTTAATTTACATTTTTGTAAAAAAGAATTACAACATAGAATATTATTCAGCAATTTATAATTAAATTCACTCAGACGTTTATCATACATGAGTTTGATTTTATTTCTATAAATATTGCGCCAGTGTTCTTTACTTACACAAAAATTTCGACCTAATATTGATTGATAACATGGATATTTAAACTTTTTAGACAGCATATTCTCATAGAAAAACTTACATTTTTTATCTGTAATACAATGAAGACCACTGTTAAAATTGAATGAATTTACATGGGTTGTCTTGGTAAAAGCACAGCACTTCATATCAAACATATTACTCCGTTTAGTAACTACATTTTTTAAAATCTTGTATTCACACAACCAATTAGATTTATTTATCAGAGTATTTGAAATTTCTTGTAATGTTTTAAAATTACCATTTTCGTCAAATTAACATTGACAGCGTATTTTGATATATTGACAGCGTATTATCAATTAACAAGTATAGTTATTTCCATTCATATGCTGACACGATATGTCCCAATGAGCTTGAAACAAAACATACCACAGTGTCTGACACAACTGTATCATTTGTGGTTACTTCAATTAAAAAAAATTAAATGGTAACCTAACAACAAAGATTTATGATAAAATTAATTAGATGGTCACTAAAAAGCTGCTTTACGGTACTTAGTAAATGAAGGATATAGAGATAACGAACAGTAATCAAAATCAAAGTCCATAAAACAATACAGAATAGGAGCAGAGCAAACACAGACCTCCGAAACATCAGAGGTGGGATCAGGTGCAATGGAGGAGTGAGCATCCCCTGCTGACTTGTCATACCCGCCGTGCGCTGACCTTGTCATAATTGGGAAATAACGGAAAAATCCGTCGTCAATTCAATGTATAAATAATGGACTAACAATTGTATGAAAACGGCAGTCAGCATTTGGCTTAATGATAAATAATACTATATTTGCTGACAAGGTCATTTTATCGACCGTAGAACTTACGAAATGATGACTTTAAACGTGACTTCTGATATTCTTGTTTTCATCAACTTGCTTGTCAATAATTTACCTCGTTTTAGAAATTGTTCACACGTAGAGCATGCTCTTGCGTATCGAATCAACTGAGTTAGGTAAACTTCATATGCAGGTGATGAAGGTATTTTGCTGCATAAGTAAGGAAGGTTGACGATAGAAAAGTTAAAGTAATCACGTTTATCATATAGCTTGGTTGTTAGATTACCATTAACGTCTTTTTCATGTAAAATATCCAAGTATGAAACAGATGTGTTAGACTCTGTGGTGTCTTTAATCCCAAGCTCACCAGGATACTCAGTATATATATCGTATCGACATAGGTATAGAAATTAACATTGTTAATTGACAAATCGTCGTCGATATATCTAAATGTCGAGTTGAAGGCCACACAATTTTTATTTCTTAATACAAACAAACAGTGAAATATATATGACAGACAAATTACATTACACACAATATGACATTACCTAAAGACAATTGATACAGAAATATTTTATGCAAAATTTTTAAAAAGTTTGTAGTCAAGGGATTTCAAATTTTTCAGAATGGAAACATTGAAAAAATTGAAGATTCAACGTGATTGAAAATGTTATAACTAGTTCCGTCTAAGGAATTTAGTCGACAGTACATCTTATATTTGTAAATTCTATAGGCAACATATAAGAGATGAGTGTGTTGTGATACAAAATTGCGCTCAGAGCTAAATCCAATTATTACATGTTTCCATTTGATATCTATTTTCAGGTACAAACTTAATCTGTTCCATATTTCATTAACATTTCTACATTCAAAAATGAGATGTTTTGAAGTTTCGTTCACGCAGGATAATTTGCAATGACTGGACTTAAATTTATCGTGGGAAATGGTTGTGTATAAAGTTGAAAATTCGTGAAATGGTTGTGTATAAAGTTGAAAAGTCGTAAGTTTTTAAGCTGTTGATTTTGGTAAAATGGAGGGAAAACATGACTCGTAAATGTAAAATGCATTTAAATCATCTAGTGCATATGGACATTACATTGTGTTAACAATTTTTCAGCATCAGTTTTACAGGAAATTGTTCCACAATACAAGTGTAGTTATAAGTATTATAAGTATAGATAAGATATAAAAAATATTAACTTCCGAGTGACATACAGAGTGTTGTGTATCTATTGAGCTTCCGTTACGCATTTCCTCGCTCAGTGTTTGCGAATCATCAGCCTCCACTAATTCGCTGATTGTCCTCCTGTTCAGACAGCGTGTGTACAACAACAAAATATGTTGTCTGGAACTTCAACCGCAAATGTTAATCATGACCAAGCAAAGTAGAGAGTAATAAATAACAAAATCTTGTCGTTTTTGCTTTCATGAACAAATATGGATAACGTTACCAGTCAAATTGATGAGGAGTTCAGACTAGAACAATGGAACAATGAGATGTCGGTAGCGTTTCTTCCGAATACCATATTTCTGGTTTTTAGTTGCATCATCGGTGTCGTCGGGAACTCGTGCGTACTGTATGTTTATGGAGGGCGGCTTCGAAGGAAATACGAGGGGCGCTTCTTCGTCCCCTACCTAGCTGCTGCTGATTTGATAGTAATGCTTGTAGCGGTGGGGCTGAACATCTCCATAAATGTAAATCCCGTAAATTACAAAAACAGGGAGGTGTGCACGGGAGGAAGTTTTCTTGTCGGATTTTTTTCGGTTTGGTCAATTTGCATTCTAATTCTCATTGCCTTTCAGCGCTACCAAAAGATATGCAAACCAATGGATACTCACATGACACGATGCCAGAAGAAACTGGCCCTGGTGTTCTCGCTAGCCATCTCCTTCCTTTTAAATGTAATTTTCATTTTTACAGTTGGATTGAGAGACGTAGAGTTGCAGAATCTGAACATTACGGGGAAGACATGTGAACGCCTATCCGAGGAGAGTCCTGTTTTATCGATCGTGCACAGTGTTATTCTGTCTGTTTTCGCCGTGCTCAGTTGTTCAGTACTCATTGTGTTATACGGACTCATCGGAAAAGCCATTTACCGACACAAGAGGACTCAAAAGTATTCCCTGGAAATCCGAGGCAGTAGAAAGACCAAAGTTACAAGAATGTCGAAGACGACACTGATGTTTATGATTATAACGATTATCTTTATCATATCGTACATACCGACAGGGATTAAGATGATCGTTGAGAGTATGCCGGACTTCTCCACTGTTTCTCTCCACTGGAGGTTCCTCACAACCTTCTTTGTGGTGAACCACTTTGCCAATCCCATTGTATATGCTTTTATGGATATGATCTTTTCTAGGGAGTTGAAGAGAATATTTTGCTGTGTCAAAGACAAATTTCAAGGAAGTTCCGAAAACAGTGATCGTAACGAACAAGATACTACAACGTAAAAAAATTTCTCAGAAGCAATTTGCTCGGAAATATCAGTACCCAAAGCAATGATTATTTAAATGACCACCTATCTGGAATGCAGAATGGGAGAAAATTTTCAATTGAATGTGAAAGAGAATAAACTCAAGGGAAAAATTTAAAGATTATTTTGAAAATATATGCATGAAGCAGGTTATTGTTTCATGCATTGTGTACCCTTGTAGAGTCATTAGATGTAAAAATAAGATAGATTATGAATTATTGCATTAAACACAATTAGAGTGAATATTATTTTACCGAAGCTGAGAAAGTTGAAAGATCAATGTAATTTTTTGGAAAACTCATCTTCACACTATTTTTTGAATCACTTTAAAGGACGCTGATAGTGATATATTCCTCTGAAGCAAAGGCTACTCAGAAACGTAAACCTGAAGTGAGAAAATTTAAATGTGGCCTTCACATCAAAATTTAGATTTATTGACGATATTTCAATCAATTAACATAAGTGAAAAAATTCTCGAGAGGAACCTTAAACAATGTGCAATCTATCAATAAACAAAAGTCAATTTTATCAATTGATCGACCTGATACATGTATATCCTAAGGAACTCAAAATAAAAGATGTTTTGTTAATTGCCAAATAACACTTTGTATGACAAATGTGATGATTGATTTTCCGTCTTCTACCTCCCTTACTCATACATTAATATATAGATGTACATGTTATCCACAATCAGCTGCACTGTTCTTCTCCTAGACGTGGGTTTGATCAGTCGACAAAGGGATACTTACACCTTTGAGGCTTCCGATCCCAGCTTTGTTTTTAAGGAGTAACAAGGAACGCCCATTTTTTTCTTAGGCCCCTGGTCCTACCTCTACTTTTATAGGGGGTTCCACTGTGACTGATACTCTAAAACACACCTGATTTCATCTCTGGTGTTTTAAAGCAATTTGAGCTGCATTTTTTGAGAATTAAAATGTGTTATTATGATAGATTTGTATGTAATTTAAACTTCTATGTTCAATTAGATTAAAATCAAGAATTAAACTTTTTCAGAAGAAAGATCTCTGTACATTCAAAAATATATGGTATTATTTAAAGCAATATGAGCTGCAACTTTGATGTCAGAAATTTTTTTTGCAAAATTATATTTAACTATTTTAAGAATAGAGAAAAATATTTATAATCTTCTGTTGTTCATATTTGCGATGGAGGAACTTTTTATAAGCTATGATTGACGCAAAATTGTATTTTTGTCGAATTTTCCTCCTTAGAAAGGGGGCGAAGAGTGTAAGAAGAATTAAACCTTAAACATGTAATGTACAAATAAAGACAATATTGTTACCTGCGTTCTCAGCAGGGACCAGTACGCACTGATCATGAAATAAATCTATTTTTTTTATTTCTGAATAATTGAATACAGAAGGATAAATGATTTTCACGCTAAATGTGCGATTTTAACATAGTTCTCATACAGTTAATATATTTTAACAAAGTGTCAATGCTTTCTTCTCATGTCTGGTCCATTGTTTGGCATAATCTTCAACAAAATCCATAGTTATAGTCGATGAAATACTTCTTTGAAATAACACAAGAGTGCTCAATAAAGGCAAAAAATAAAAATGTTGTCCTTAGTTCTTGATCATATCTTTCTCATATATCTTTTCTGTCGCGAATAGAAAAAAAGGATTAAAAATAGGAATACTGAGTCCTTTAATGTTGAAAATTCAGAAACCCGTTTATAGATTTCTCGAAAAATTATTCACCAAAGAAATGTTGCATATATATTGCACAATTCAAACAGGATGCTTTTACTCCTTAAACAAGAGAAAAGTTTGAAAACTCGAATAGTGGTAATTTTTCTCCTCCGATTGAAAAAAATTGAAATTTCTCTGTAGACACTTACTTATTAAACACAAGGAGAAAAATCAAAATACACTTAATGAATCAATTATTCGATGCGAGCACTCCTCGCAATAAATTAAAAAATGGACGTTTTGATAATATAGACAACTGCTTCGTGGAAGAAAGGGAACTTGTCGGGTTTTTACTGACAATAGAGGACAAAGACTTTCAACTGAATTAAATGACAAAGGAGTTGACTACATTTTTTTACAGCCGTAATCCTCCTTATTTATATTCGAATATTCCGACATTACCTGATTGTGATGTTCATGCCTCTCATATTATTCGCCACTTAAGCATTTGCTTGAAGTATTATCCATTTTTCAACCGAGGCATGTTTTATAAGTTGATGTTACAGGGTTTTCAGCGATCGTTAAAAGTCAGTATTGCGTAAATTGTTGATCGGACCATCTTTAAAATATACGTAACCTTTATTTGCCTTCTTTCAAATCAGAGTAAAATTTTGGCTCGGTAACTAGGTGAGAGCATCTGTTTTTCTCCATAAAATAAAATATTTACTGACGGGATATAAGAAGAATAAAAAGAAAAAATATCGTGTGCTGAAATGTAGAAAAAAAAGTAATTAATCGTGCATTTTTTCAGTCAGTCGATAGGGAGAGGGCAACCAAACATTTTTTAAAGATAGCCTCATTGTAATGGCCTAAAATAAAATCAAGAATGTCATTGGTCGTATTGTGACTGACCTGCTTCATACTATAATTGTTAGGCTTTTGTATTTTGTTTTGTTTTGTTTTTTTTTTTTTTTTACTAAATTTAACAAGGGATTGTTCAATAAATACAAAGGTCAATGTGACAAGATACCAACTTCCTTGTCGGAGGATTTTCTGGTACTGTAATAGAATCAATTTCTAAAACAGAGTGTGTACAGATTATATTAAGCTAATAAAATACATAATATCGGCTTCCTTCCTCATAACTTAATATCCTGGATAATGAAATCTAGATTTCATTCAGAAAATGTTTTGTATATCTGTTCCTCTATAACTCTCGTGCTGGGTTTCAGCTGATCATAAAATGATATGATGAATTGAGAGCTTCCGGCCGGAGGATCCAGTGATTGCACGGTCACGGCACGGAAGGCTTCAGCTAAATATGTTCACTTCCGCTTCAGTTTCTTTAAGAAACAATGTAATTAGTTTTTGACACTTCGTATTTCTAAGAAAAAAGTGATAAAACGAATATATCCTGTGTAATCTTTCATAGTAATTATCTTTTTTCTGATTTAAAAAAATCCAATGATCCGGTTTACACCTAGTTTTTAAACCTAAAAAAGGTATAAAGATGAATATATTGTATCAATGTTTGACATTGGAATGAAACACAGGGAGATAACGAACAGTTTTAAAGATCAAAAGTCCATTAACAATACAAAATAGGAGCAGAACAAACAGGGACCTCCGAATAATCAGAGGTTGGATCACGTGCCATGGAGGAGTTAGCATCCAATGCCGACCGGTCATATCCGCCGTGTGCGCCTTATCATGATCAGGGAATAACGGAAAAATCCGTCTTCAGTTTAGTGTATAAATATTGGACTAACAAACAGTATAAAAAAGGTCAGTCAGCATTTGACTCAAATAAAGAATAATGAAAAAAGATTTTTGGAGCAATGATGCGCTTCTTATTCACTTGGGCAATTCCCTCTACATTTGATTCAGTGGCCTCATTATTTTATTGAGATAATGATAGAATACTAATGTTGAAAATCATTTGGACTATCGCTGTTTTGCATCTATTTGCAAATACAAATACTTCAAACATTATTCTGGATTATGTAACAAAGTTTATATCATGATGTATGTCAATCGGATCGGTGTTAGTTTTACAGACATAAATAGAAACAGATTACCTAAGATGATTTTTTCCTCTGTTTTTATTGTTAATCGATACCTCATGGTACTACAAATTGACATTAACGAATAAAAAGTTTGAAATATCATATTATGATCACATACATAATTCAACTTGTCAGCACGGATTTCCGTATTATGATAGGATAAATATCGGAGTTTTATTTTGTTTAAAAATGCATATTAATTAAAAATAAACCACTTAGATTTCTGGAACAAAATCTCAAATTCATTCCTCTTGTTACTTAAGAGAAAGAGCTATATAAGGATCAATGATTGGTCTCTAGAAATCTACTAATATTCTCTGAATGGGGCATAAATACTGACCCCCGTAAGTACCAAAGATGAGATAAGGTGCCTAGAGGGTGTAAGCATCCCGTGTTGGCCTGTCATTACTTCTGTGAGCCCTATGTATTGACGTTGACACTTTGTCAGAAAGGAATAACTGTATCAGATACATGATAAAATCGCGTATAAAAAGATTTTTCTTTGATACATCGATCAAAGGAAAAAAAAAATATTACATTCATTTCTTAAATCCATAATTTAGAAAAAAAAAACTTGATGGAATAGATGATCATGGACATAAGACTTTTGAAATTTATGCACAACTATGCTACTTGCATTGATGAAGTTTTCCGTCCAATTTTTTCTTTGATACATCGATCAAAGGAAAAAATAGTACATTCATTTTTTAAATCCATAATTTGAAAAAAAATGATCGGTACGTACTGGTCCCTGCTGACAAAGCAGGTATCAACATTGTCTTTGTTTGTAAGGCTCATTTTATCAATTGTATTTTAGAAGAACTTGGATTTAATTCTGCAAGTGGTAATCCAACTTATACTCATCGTTTCCTTTCTAAGGAGGAAATTATTCAAAATAATATGTCAGTTTTATATATTTTTAATATCCCAAAGAACCAAAATAAATTTGAACTACCATATATATGTGACCGTGTAGAATTTGGACGGTACTAAGTTTTCGTCTGGAACTGCATCCGTTGTTTGCAGAACGAGCGGGGTGAAGGAATGTTGGCGTAGAGGGTACGAAGTATAAGGTAGAGGCGCTGTGTGGCCGTAAAGTAAAAACGAAGTATAGGTGTGCCGTATTCCCGAAGGTCCACCAATATACAATTCCAGAGATAAAACAAATGATGAAGGATTCCGTATTTATTAGATGAGTCTCAACGATGGCAACAGTTTATATAAATCAACAAACAGACATATTAAAATGATCGAGTCGGATATGGCCGAGGTGGCCCCGGACTCAGAGTCCTAACGAGTCGGACGTGGCCGAGGCTGGCCTCCGTTTATTCCAGACTCTAGATTGAAATTATACATGGCTATTTATAAGAATGTACATAATGGAGTAAATATATGACAGATGTTGGCATGAAGTAAAATGAGTGAAAGATTCACAGGTATGGGCTAAGTAAATAAACTCAATGACTCTTTGATGTTTGGACATGAAAACAGATAATTACACAATGTTATTATAAGAGATTAGCATGAGACATAGCACTCTGTCTCTCTGTAATTATAACATATCAATAGTCCAAAAAGTGTCACTGGTCAATTAAACAATTAGATTCATGAAACAGATCGTGAGAATAACATACGGCTGTCTTGATACAAATTAGAAATTATAAAAAGTTCAGTCTAATATAAAGTTTTGTTTTTTTCTGGAAAGTGAATTTTTCACTGTGATATATATATATTGGATTCCAGAGCATCATATATGTAAGAATCCTTACAAACAAATATATACAGGGGTTTCCAGTGATGTTTAATCAAGCCTCCCTCTTTACTCCTCATTAAGATATTAACAGTAGTGAAGGAGAAACTTCAAGAGTACTGCGCAACAATATTTATTTAAGAAGTGGTATAAATCAGAAGTTGATGCCTAAAAATTTCTAGGAACTTTTTGACAATTTGAAATCACAGGATTTTACCAAAATTAACAGCTCAAAAACTTACGACTTTTGAAATTTATACACAACCATTCCCCATGATAAATTTAAGTCCATGCTTTTTGATATCATTGACTCTACTTTTTCAATAAAAATGGAACTCGCAAATTTACTTACCTTGTCATTTGCAAAATTATGCTGTTAAAACATTCTGATTGTACACACAAGTACTATGAAGTGGACATCAAAAAG
>NW_026921467.1:0-18915 GCF_032062105.1 Saccostrea cuccullata | reverse complement strand
TGCTGACTTGAGTCTTTCTCACCTACCTCAAGGATTATAAGAGTTATTCCACTTGGTGTGTCCTCTCACTGAAATAGCCACAATCCCTGTTTATAGAACAAAGTCATGCTTAGCCAAATGTCAAAAGAACTCAACAATCAATGAAAAATGATCGCAGATTAATTTGAAACTAGTAAAAAAACAAAATTTTTATCAACTGATGATGATTTTAACATACATGTATTTACCATATTATTGTACAGGTAATTGAAAACCAAAAAAGAGTCATTAAATAGATGATATCTTATTAAATATAATTTCACTTAGTCACCAGAAGAACTACAGAATTAACATGACGCGTTACACCGCTAAAACCAGAATTAATACTTCGGGAAAGGAGGAAGCCTTAATTTTTTTATGGATGATAATGAAATTTTGGAAATTGTAAACTCTATTAATTACCTGGGATTATTTTTAAACAATAACGGTTAATTTAATGTTAGGCAAAAGTAATACATTGTAAGTTGAACAACAAAAGGCTCTTGCCTCAACCTTATATGTTGTTAATTCATTTATATGGAAGCTTGGGTTTTAAGAAAATCTCTGAAAATTTTATCCTTTTGTAAAATAAATCTTTATGTTAGGCGAAATACATTCAATACCAATATTTATAGAAAGTTGGAGCTATATCACAAATAATATTATTAAAACTAAAAATCATAAAATTTGGATGTAAATTATTATAAAGAAAAAATCTGCAGTTTACTTAAATGAGAACTTAACTATG
This sequence comes from Saccostrea cuccullata, assembly GCF_032062105.1. Classification (NCBI taxonomy): domain Eukaryota; kingdom Metazoa; phylum Mollusca; class Bivalvia; order Ostreida; family Ostreidae; genus Saccostrea; species Saccostrea cuccullata. Next base: position 18,149 of record NW_026921467.1, on the reverse strand, counting down.
TAATAATATTCTTGAAATAATTATGTGTATATTCTGTGAATATATAGCCTTTGAAGGTATTTTGATGAACTTCGGTGTTAAATATATACAACTAATCTTGGTTACTGTTTTACCACCGAGAAGTTACGGACAAAATGTTCAATCTGGATTCTTTAGATGTTTAGATTAGGAATAGGAAATTGATTAAAAGATACGAGGGTAAGAAATGCATACATACATTAATAAATTGTGGATAATTGTTCCACGTTGTAAGTTAAATAAATTTTACATTGTCCATGCATCATGTAAAACACTTAGTAAAACGTTATTATCGTGAAGGCTGTATGACGACATCATTTTCATTTGCGATCTTCCATAGTTGAAAATAAAAAAAATCTCAAGATTATTGTTTGTAACCTCTGTGTTAAATGAAACATATTACGTGTACAATAGGTTAATTTACATATAAGATTTCACAATTCAAGGGTCTGTCAAACACTTGCACTTCAATTTAACAAAATATGAGCAAAAACAAATATAATTTTAAACTATGTAACGCAAGGATTGGAAAAGTATTTTATTTACAGTAAAACTCGGTTAAAAAGAAGTCACGGGGACCTATGGATTTATTTCACTATATCCGTTATTTTTTATATGCATATAAGGAATACGTTAAATTTATATAGCTGGGGATCCCAAATAACTTCACTATAACCGTAAATTTGCTTTATCTGTGTTTGTACTAAACTAATTTCCTGTATATTGAACACAATTCGATGCATTGAAAATCAATTCAACCTCTTTTCTTCCTCTTCTGTTTCTGTTAATGTATTATCAATAAAGAAAAAAAACTCATAGCCCAACATTCAATAACTTAATAATATATCGGGATCAAAATTCCGAGGGCGGAGATATAAAAAAAAAACAATTAAAAATTTACGTCAAATGAACAGTTGAATTTTCATAAATTAATCCACATTCTTTATAATTTAATAATATACATGTAAAGTGTACGTGTATTGACGTGTATTGACCGCCGCAAAAAAGCAATGATCGATTCCACATGCTTTACTGTAATGGAATATACAAGGGGCGGCGTTTACTGGCGGCGAGATTAAAGCAGAGTCCGATTCACACACGACCGTGTAAAGCGAAACCGAAGCAGACCCCGGGCGAACCAGGTTTGTTTGTCTGCGGTCGGTACTGTAACTGTATAAGACAAATTGAATAAAAGTTATGATATTAAAAAGATATGTCACGTTAAACATTCAATTTTTTTTTAATTCTGTAACATGAGATTTCTGAACACATTATTCTAAAATTTCACAACTCAAAAAATAAGCTAATTTATTTATAAACTTGATTCATCATTTTAATGTTTCTTTTTACGTAGAAAAAATCAAATTTTTGACTATAGTATTGTTACTTTACAGTAGATCGATGTACATGTATGTATATTGTTTCATTTTATATCTTAATCATAATTATTATTTCTTATTGCTTTCAATTTATGACGTCAATTTTCATTTTATGATGTGTTTTTTTCAGACTTTATTTGTATACTTCGTAACTGAAATGTTTTATTTTTATAATAACCCCTTTAGGCACCACATAAAATGATATTGGGAGTTATCTCCATCTGAATATCCTGATAGTTATACTAAACAAAATACATTACAAACAGTATCCTGGTAACGATGAAAGTTTGAAAATAACGCCAATCATCAATCACGCTGTTTATATGTTTGTATTTTGTGATCGGAAGGACCCACAACCCTCATTTCAATTTGCCGAGTGCATCCGCAGCAACTTTTACTTTTGCGTTTCCTTTACTACCTGTTAGGATAATGAGTTATTAATATCTTCTCTCTCTGTGAAAAAATTTTATCATTATACAGTTAAAGTATATCATTGAGGGAATCAGCAAGATTCCAGTTACCCAAGAACAAGTATATTTCCCGAGGCGCTTGCGCCGAGGGAATAGGCTTGCTCGAGGGGAACTGGAATCTTGCTGACTCCCTCAATGATATACTTTAACTGTTTTATTATACCGATTCAAACAAACATTTGAAAAGATATATTCAATACTGAAACAATGTTTAATTCCAACAGAATAAAAATAAGAATAAAACAAAATACAAGTGGCTCATAAAAGGAATCAATAAATCAGTTCGTTGTCTAAATGTCCGAGTTTTTTACTTTGTAAAATTGAAAGTAACATTACAGTTTGAAAATTAGAACTAGTTGGTGTTACTCGAGAGTGTATTTGTCAGGCTTGTGTTCGAAGGAAGACTATCATATGGCACGTGATCCAGTGAAAAAGCATTTTCAAACAATTCCTTGACTATGTCGCATTCAAGGAAGTCGAGCTGTGGATAACATGCGTCGGTGGTGGTAGGCGGATCACATGTTAATGGCACTGTAGACACAGTTTAAGAGGAATGTATGTTTTTACCAAGAAAGTCCGACATTTCGCGTTTTTTTTTTTCTGATCACTCAATTTGGAACTATAAAACTTGATTGATGTTTCATTTTTATGGCCACTCACACTAATGATGTGTCTTGCTTCAATTCCCTGATGGTCTAATGTTGATCTACTCGTTGCTCTAATGCAGTGGTTAGTGTAGCGTTTACTGAGTTTAGCATCTGCACTCAGATTTGCCATAAATGCATACAAAGCGTTTTTCCCAACTTGGGAATTACCATGTTTCATCAGATTCATCAAATTTTCTCTTTGCCCTCTGCCAGAAGTTCGGATTATTAGGATGAAGCTTGCCTAGGTATTTCTTAAACGATGCTACTGGACAATTGGGATCCCCTAAAAAAAAAAAACCAAGTATACACAAATTACAATTGGTTACTTGCATTGATCATGCATGATGATTGCATAAGGTTTCAGATTTTAAAATGTGTTTTATTTACATGGATACTGTTAGTAAATAGCACGAAAATTTAACATTAAACCGATACACATTTATAACATGTTTAATTAAGCAAAATTTTGAAAATAAATTTGTACATACCTGGACGATCATACATCCTTCCCTGTTTTACAGAGATGTCCATTAAATCATCCCCCTATGGTTCTTTGTCTGTCTTTCTCTGACAGTGACATATTCTCTTCCTGTGGAATTTGTTGAAATGGTAAAGTCCTCTTTCTGAAGTTCCCTAATGTTCTCACGCCCCCTATTACAGAAATAATAAATGTATTCAAATATTGTCTTTTTCTGTAATGCTGTAGGAGTTTCTGTTGAAAATTCTGAGTCATATAGCTTGGATAAATCTTCTGGCGTAATTGGCTCCTTCTGTTTTGATTCACCGACGCCATCTTTCTTCAGTTTAACGAGAACAGCCTTAAACATTTCGTTGGAGGTTTTGTAAGCTTCGTCATTGATTTTATCTTCTTTTCTTCTTTTCAAAAAATGTTTCTGTAGTCCATAACGAAGCGAAACCATAGATTTCTTTGCATAAACTTCGCCGTTAACTCTCTTAGTTTCCGAGTAAAATTTCCTTACGAGTCAGTCCATTTCTTCCGTAGAGAACGGCATACATTCTTCAAAATTCATATTTTTCTCTAATACGTATGTTTTCAATACTTATAATGATGCTTTTATAATTCGTTTAGTGTTCTTACTGTCCCTCATATCCAGTAATTTGTCTATATCGTCGTCTCCTAATACCGCAAATTTGCTCGCCATGTTCAATGTGGTGGTCGTTTGCTACCAGTAAACTGGTTCTTTTTGATAGATCTGGGACCAGTTGACTCGCGATGCATTTCGATTCATAATGAATATTCATGAGTTTATTCGGAACATATCTAAGTTTGTCGTAAGCTTAAAGAAATTGCTAGTGTTCCGAATAGGTGTGTATCAGCTCATCAAAAAACGTACATTTTTTACAGGGAATCAGTCGGTTTTGCAGGGAATCGGTTTATTCGCGGTGATTTTCAGGAAATCAGCAAAATATGTCGATTTACTTTTATATAGTGAAAAATCAGTAGAGGTCTAATAATGTATTTTACCGTTCGGTAGCATAAACTGATATACTACAAATATTTGATGAACCCATATGAAAAAATACTATCAGAATTCAATCGGAGTATTCAGTTGACTACTAGTTGACGGTCAACTGACCGTCAATTGATCATTAATTAATCATCAATTGATTATTTTTTGCCATGCAAATGAGGGAGCGAACAACTCATTTGCATAGAGTGGACCACTGTTGAATACTCCACTATTTCCTTTGCAGTTGACCGCTAGTTGAATACTCCTCTATTTTCTTTACAGTTGACCGTTAGTTGATTACTCCTCTATTTTCTTTGCAGTTGACAGATAGTTGAATACTCCTCTATTTCCTTTGCAGTTGACCGCTAGTTGATTACTCCTCTATTTCCATTGCAGTTGACCGCTAGTTGAATGCTCCACTATTTCCTTTAGAGTTGACCGCTAGTTGAATACTCCATTAGTCAGTGCACGTAGGTTGCTTTCATTAAATTTGAAAAAAAATGGAGGGAGATTTGAAATCTAAGACAAGCAGTGTTCTTGAAAATATGAAAAGTCAAACCAATAGAGTTTCTAAATTGACATAAAGGTACTTGTAAATCTAAATGCATTATAAATGAATTGAGCTGGCACACTCTCATAAGTTGTTACAGTCCTTCATTTTCTGGGCAGAAAAGGTTATATATAGAATTAGTCTAAAGCAGTTGTTTATTTTTACAACACGACAAGAAACACAACAAGACACTTAATGCATAACAGGTTTTCAGAATTCTTTCAATATTTAATCTTTAAATTTTATATACTTACAATAGTACATGAGATATATTTCACACGCTGAATCATCATGAAGACAATAATAATGTTTCAAATCAAAATTCCCATCTTCTACAGAAAACACACATGTACTGATTCAAATCTTGGTTGTTGTAATTATGGTATAACAAACCCGATCTATGATAATGTAATTTTGAACCCAACATAAATTTAGCGTGGGAGAAATTTTCTATCAAGTCGGAGTGTTCAACTAGTGGTCAACTCTTGTTCTGCATGAAATTTCAAAGTATTAGCATTCAATTAATGGTCAACTGGCCGTTTTATGCAAATCAGTTGATCGCTTTTAGAAAAGCATTCAACTCCAGGTCTCAACTGTTTTCGCATTAACAGTTGACGACTAGTTGACGGTTAGTTGACGGCTAGTTGACGGTCAACTACACATTTTCGTATGGGAAGGGATTAAAAAAACATTTCGATACATCGTCATCTATCTTGTTTTTGTGAATTGTTATAGTTACATGATGCACCTAAAATATATAAGAAATGAAAATTAACTTTAGTATTTCTGAAATCGTACCCAAGATCAACAATTATTCTGATTGTTCTTCATGTTCTTCATTTGATTACCACTGCGCAACTAGGTAAAGGGCGACCCAAAGGTAGATCAGTGTGTGCATAGTCTTAGGAATTCGATTATGACGTCACGGTGAAATTGTACAAATGAATCTCGGCTAATAGATAATAAAATTCTTTTTTCATATACTCTTACATTCCTTGATTTTTCATTATAACCATTATAACACTAATTGAATGTAAAATCAAAGCCAACTTGATCTCGCTGTTCTAACAGATATGATGTCATAGGTTAGTTCGACACGCAGTTTCTCTTTACTTCAGACGCTGATCAAGCTATTAGTGGAACTGAACATATGAAAATTAAAACTAAATAAGCGAGATCTGACTAAAATTGATTCATATTTTTGAATACATTCATCAATTGTTCACAGTCTTATTCAATTGATAACTATTAGGTCTGTTATAAAGCAGCAGTCATGCTCTTTTTATACAAAAACGTACTACAATCACAGGTACATGTACTACTTCTCTGAAATCTCAAAAGTTCAAAGATATCCACTTGGGTACATCCCACTAATTATTTTTAGAATCGGTAAGAAAGGGTAGTGCATAAAAAATTACAAGTTCCTTAAATTGCAGACTTGCATAAAAAAAAAATTGGGCAGGTGTACTGAACTGAGCCTCACACTTGTTGATAAGGAGTATCTTTCCTACCAAAAAAGCCTGGCAAATGTAATTTATCAAGAAGATCAGCCGAATTATTTTGTGTATTGTAACGCCAGTGAGAACTCTGAATTTCCCATACTTTCACTTTCATTTTTAGAGGTTCCCGCAGACAAACGCATTTTGTCGGAAAACGAATCTGACTTGCAACCTCGAGATTTTAACCAAGGAAAGACAAATTGATGTGCTTTGATTGGAGGGGTCACTCACTACCGAACGAAAATTAGGGACATCGCTATGAGAAGAAACGTTAACATTGTCGCCTATGGGAAAACATTTAGTGGACTGTACCCATATTAGGAAGCCTATAAGTAAGTGAAAGATGTCATAAATCCTGAATTTATTTCAAAGTTGTTGTTTTCTATTATTTTCAATTGTTCAAATTTATGAAAAAAAAAATTCTTATATTGTTTATACACATTTTTAAACAAATTGATTCATAAATAAAGTGTCTATCCCCCCCCCCCCCCCCGGAACAGTCAACATGTATCACCCATTGTTTACACATGTATCATGTAGATTAAATGTATAGATTTATATAATTTATTTATTCAGAATCGTAAATGTATGATTTGATTAAGAAGCAATTATGTAAATACATGTTCCATTGTGGTTTATTTATTTTAATCACAGAAATTCACAAATGAGCTCGATGGATTCAATGGGGGTAAGGTGAAGTGAAAGTAGACAGCAGAAAGTTATCAGACTGTTCAGGGCAGTGTTAAACAGTATATAGGTGATGGACATTTGTATTTTAAAAGGAGGTAAGAGGTATACCTTAAAAACAAATTTGTAAATAACAATTTAATGTTTTTGGAACATGTTGATGATCGGCACGTATTTCTTAGCAATTGCATAACATGTATTTGTTGAATGTTCAATTATTGTGTAAAACATAATTTTTACCTATATAATTCTGGTGAATTAACTTTATTATCGAAACAGTGTGATTTCAGGTGGGAGCAAATTAATCATTTTTTAAATTTAATTAATTTCAAGTAATGGGCATGAAAGGATTATGGTAAAATTGTATGTGTTGACTGTCTGTGTGTCTGTCTGTCTGCAAATGTGATGTACCATTTATTGTATTGATTTTTTTTTAGGTTTATGGTGATTGGTACAGGAGAAATATGAGGTCCATGCAGATGGTGTTTAAAACTATTGGCCAGCAAATGCACACCCATTTGAATACATCTTAAAAAGAATCGGCAAAATGTGACAGTCGGCAAAATATGTAATTTAAGTTTTCAAAAAAAAAAAAAAAAATCATTGAAGTGGGGGATGGGGTGGGGGTAGGAAATTTACATATTAAAAAGGTGATCAGAATGTGAAAGTATTTAGCTATAACTAATCTGTACCTGCACTGCTATATATATTTTGCAGCTCATATAAATTTTTTTTCTTATTTAAATTTAAAATTAATTAATCTACATCTTTGTTTTGTAAATTATCATAATTAAGATTACACAGATATAAGAATTGAAATTTCATGAAATTTGACAGTCAAAATTATGCATTTTTCAGGAAATTCAAAATTTTGTCTCATTTTCCTACAAATTACAAAATGGTTACCATGGAAACAAAACAACTTTAGTGAACTATTTATTTAATCTGCAACACCACATATTTTTTTAAAGTAAATAATAGTATTGCACTGATTTTGTCTTAATGAAAAGTTCGGGGAAAGTAATGATACACATGTATTGAGCTTTCTATTATTATGATGTCATTGTGACGTCATAGATGAGTAAAATTTTCATTGGTATAAAAATTGCTTTGAAACAAATGATTCTATATAGGATTTTAAATCTTATAACTTTTTCATTCATAGTCAAAATTTCATGAATGATACATCAATGGACGGAAATAATAGTACTTTTTTTTATTTTACTACTTTGGGGTATTTGTGAACTTCATTTTTTTGTCATTTCTGGGAAACTATCAATTAGAGGGTGAGAAGTGGTCATATTTTGTGCGAAAATACATTAATTTTTTAAAAAAAGTGAAATTGACCCAATTAAGTGCTTGATTATGATTTGACTATATGTATTTAAGATATGAAGGTGATTAAGAATGGTATAAATGTGTTAATAGGCTAAAATTTGACTCAAAACTTGGGTACAGTTTTGGATAGATTGGAATTTTTTTAAAAATATCACACATAGAACTGTAAATGCTGTAAAATCTTAATGAATTGTTGAATTTTCATAAAACTTGGCATGATGTCCCTTCTTATGCTCTTGATTAAAGCAGTGTGAAATATTGTAAAAGAAAAAAAAATGCTTTTTCATATTGGGTACATCCCACTAATTATTTTTAGAATCGTAGGAGAAGAAAGTAGTGCATAAAAAATTACAAGTTCCTTAAAATTCAACTTGCATAAAAAAAAAATTTGGGGAGGTGTACTGAACTGAGCCTCACAGTTGTTGATCAGCCGAATTATTTTGTGTATTATAACGCAAGTGAGAATTTGAAATTACCCACTTTCACTTTCATTTTTAAGGTTCCCCCAGACAGACCATTTTTCCGGAAAACAATCTGACATGCAACCTCGAGATTTTAACCAAGGAAAGACAAGTTGATGTGCTTTGATTGGAGGGGTCACTCACTACCGAACGAAAATTAGGGACATCGCTATGAGAAGAAACGTTAATATTGTCGCCTATGGAAAAACAATTAGTGGACTGTACCCACTTGATTATAAATTATAATATCATAGACACATGTAGCTACTGTCCCTACTATTTTGAAAAGTGCTGAGAGCAAGTTGTGCGCTGTTGATTTTTTCCGTAATTTTACATTTCTTCAATGCGAATAGTGTAAATGCACACAGTTTATCAAAAGTCGGTAAAAGAAATACACACCCTAACTCTCTTTTCCGAATATATTTTGTAACCAATTAATTCAATATGAATAGCAATTGGCCATAAAATCTTTGTTTAATACAAAGAACAGTTCAATGGTAATTGATAAATTGTCCTAATACAAGCGCTAAACAGTAAATTATCGCTAAATCCAGCTCTTTAAAATAGGGCGGTAGAAGATATTTTCCATTGAAATCGGAGTTTCAAGCATCACCATATATTAAAATAGTCTTGGATATGATTAAATGTTCCACATATCTTTTCTTATGTTTTAGGCAAATCAATAAAACATAAATATATCAATAACATATAATGTTTGAATTGTATATCGCTTTGAAATTGGTGGAAAATAAGCATTTTTGTCGTTTTTGTCAATAAATGCCCCCCCCCCCCGTCACACAAAAAGCTTTGGCATGAATTTGTGAATTACCATTCCATATTACCTGTAAGAAGGAATTTTGTGACACGGGGGATGTTTTAAAATTATTTTCCGTTTTCCATTGATTTCTATAGTGAAAAACACAAGTTTTACCAACATTTTAGAATTATCTCTCTTTGTTTTTTCCCAAATAAGTAATGTTTTATGAAAATCCATGTAATTATCTTAAAAAATATTAAAAATTCATCGAATATGTTAACTTTTGAAAATTAACTTGGAGATAGGCGGGAGAAAAATACTATCGTTCGCAGTTCTTTATATAATTCCCGGGCATGGAGAAATTTGTCTCAAAGAAAACACTATCAATTTCATAGAAATTTTCCGTATATCGTTAACTTTACGATCTTTGTATCCGCACATATTTTTTCTAAATCTTAAACATGTCACGTAACAAACAGTTGATGTACGTGGAGTCGCTTGGCCGAACTTGGTTGAGACCTCATACATACATATGCATTAGTTTTATTCCCATTAAATTAAAACTCATGTAATAAAAAATAATATCAACATTATATTGATTTTTTTTAATATGTTAAGGCATATTTCCTATGGGCGAGCTTAACCTAGCTGCGTGTGTTAATTTCGTTGATGTATGAAATAAAAGCTTGTGTGGGGATAAACGTTATCGTTAGTAATAACTACATCATAAATTGACATAACTTTGTTAATGCACAGAAAATTGCCTTCTTAGGGTCATTTTTGAATGCAGTTTCTTAATTGACTAATTTCATCTTACTATTGAAATTCTTGATATTTATATTTTTTAGGAAACGTATGCACGAACTGCAGCTTAGAGGAATTCAATTTTCAGTTCAACAGTATTTCGAAAATTTCAAAGTAAATCTATATTTTTTTTTTTAAACTCTCATTAGACTATTATTGGTCATGAAACAGGATACTCCTTTGGCAGAATTTATTGTAAATGGAAAAATGGAAAATGTATACTTTGAATGTCGCCTTTTCATTAAAAATGTATTGTCTCATTGCGCTCTTTATTCAAGATATTTTTCATTTTTAAATGAACAAAACGTCATAGAACAAGTCCAAGATACATCCATCAGGAAGTGTAAAATTTAGCATTTTATTCTTTTGAAACTGCAAACTGACTGCCCTATTCTAAGCGGGATACAAAAACTGAGCTAACAATAACAGCATGTAAAATGAATTTTTTTCACCGTATGGGGCTTCATTGGATATCTCATACATATTTGATTTGTACAAAAGATAAAAATATGCCAATTTGAATTGATTGCAGTTGTCCTCAGTGAACCGGGAAAAAAAAATCATCCAATTTTCGTATTTTACCATGACCACTTGTTCAGCTTAAGATAAACTGACATATGGTTACTTGAAATTTATTCTTCAAAAATTGATATTAACAAAGGATATTGACATTTTGAAATAAAAAAAAATATTTGCAGGGAAGAAATCAAAAGAAATCGATAGCAAAAGACCAAAACAAAGAGATTAATATGTTCCTTTAAAACAAATCACAATGTTTTATGTTTGTTCTGTGCTAGGCATTCTAAAGATTCCTTAATATTCATATGCATTTTTACTTGTGAGTACTTATAATTGCAAATAGGCTCTTTAATCTTGAATTTCAAACCCTGAGTACAATAATTAATAATTGATCAAAAGATCTCTACATGGATTCAATCAACCTTCAAAAAGTGAGTACGTGGTGTATCTCGCAAAGAACTGCAAACGATAGCATTGTTCTCCTGACTACCTGCAAGTCAATTTTTGAAAGTTAACATATTCGATGAATTGTTGATATTTCTCATTGATACTTATATGCATTTTCATAAAATAATACTTATTTGGGAAAACAAAAAGAGACATCTTAAAATTTTAAATAAACTTGTGTTTTTACCATAGAATCAACGGAAAACGGAAAATAATTTAGAACCCCTTCCCCCGTTTCACCACAATTCTTTTTTACTATAAATATGGACTGTTATTTCACAAATTCAAACGAAGGTTTTTTGTGAAACACGGGGTGTGGGTGGGGGGGGGGGGGATATGTTTATTACAACAACGACAAAACTGCTTATTTTCAACCAATCAACAAGCGATTTACAACTGAAACATTATATTCTTATAATATATTTATGTTTTATTTAATTGCCTAAAACATAAGAAAAGATATAATGAACATTTTATTATATCCAAGACTATTTCAAAATATGATGATGCCTAAATGTGAGATTTCAATTGAAATGTTCATCTACCCCTTTTTTCAAAAGTTAAGGTATGGTTTAATTTGCTATTTAGCGCTGGTATTTAAACAATTCATGAATTTCCACTGAGCTGTTCTTTTTATTAAACAAAGGATATATTAACAAAAGGCCATTTATATGAAATTAAATGGTTGCAAAATGTGGTTACATGTTGCATGCATCTCATTAAGTGTTATTTACATGTAATTTCATTTAATTTTTATGTATATTTAACTCAGTATCATGTAATACCTTTTTTAAAATAGATCATTTCGAATGCAAGCATTTTTGAGAGAAATATATCTGTTAATGAAAGCTAGATATCGTTTTTGAATGATATGGTTATGTTGAGAGTGTATATTTTAAATAAATTTATGTCTGACACCAATTAACAATAAATTGGAGTTTGAATTCTTTTAATTTTAATCTAAATTGATAGAAATCATGGTTACACACAACTTGTGTCAGTCTTGGATCAAAAAATCAATTTTTTGTATGTATGTGTGTGTGTCGGGGGGGGGGGGGGGGTTTTTAAGGAAAGGGCCAACAGCCATTTTAAAGAAATAATAATTAACCTCTATGTATAATTTGGACACGAACGAGAGTTGAAGGGATACACCACTGTCCCCTAAATCCGTCAGATTGTTTTATAGTAAAAAGAAAAATAAGTGACTTTTGTGGTAAAATGAAAAAAAAAAAAAAAACTCATCACGGGCTTCACCAGTGGACAAGGTATGTTTACCTCCTCTTTCCACCCGATCCCATCACTGATGTTTTACAGGTCCGTATTAATTTTGCTTTAATATTTGTTTGCTTTATGAAATTTTGAGCTTGAACATTATTCGTTATATACACATAATTCATTTTGAAATACTGGTTTAAACTTCTACTGCTAGAAAATGTAAAAATTTTGGAGATACATGTACAGTATTATTGTATGAAATGTCGTGTTATGTACGGGAAAAAATAAATGTAGTGACAAGGTTATTACAGAATATGATAAAAAAAAATAGAAATAACTCAGCACTGTTAAGGCATACTATAAAGAAATGAATGGAATATAGATGTGCAAAAAACGGGACTTTTTCAAAACTGAATTTATTTTTTATAAGGCCATTTTATTAATACATAACTTCAGTATTACTGAAATAACATAATATATCCCACTTTGTACCAAAATAAGTTTGGTCCCATCAATGGACATTCACGTTATAAATGCATAGTATGTGTATTGACTTGAGGTCATAAATAAATTTCAATATCGCAAAGGCATACCCTAGATCAAATTAAAAATTTAAGTTACCATTTTTTTTCTTCATACTTTTTTTTTCTGGAAAGTGCTGCTGCTTAATATAGAATTGGCATTTTATAAGTAAATTTTTAAGTAAATATGCTCATGTCGAAATATGTATGAACTTTATCAAGTATTTTATGTCCGTATTAAGTCACGCTCTCGATTTAAAGTAAGCAACAAAACTATTTAAGTTAAGGAAACCATCCTTTACATGTACTTATATAAAAAAAATTGTTGACATCTATCATGTGTATATCTTTGCGAAAAGGCGATTTAATAAGCCATCTTGATGGTCAACATGTCAAACCTGTACACATGAAGACGCAAAATTAATTACATACAGTGTCTCGCTTATCATAGAATAATCGCACTAAACAAAGGTTTTGCATTGATATTAATAGCCTATCTAAAATCTGTAAATAATTTTCTGTTTATTAATAAAATGCATTTAACATTGTAAAAATAGACTTGATCTGCTTTTTTCCAAAATGACGTCATGTCGACAAGTTTGCTACGATCAGTGATTTGTTTATAAACCGTTGTCTGGGATTTAAAAAGCAACTGTTATTAATGCATTGATATGTTTTAATGTTGTTTATTATGCAAATACAGTTTAAAATTGCAAATAATCTAATTTTCTAGTATTATGAGGAATACAAATTGTACCTATTTTTGTGAGACGTCACAATAAACATTTCCCATATAAATTAGACCCGGCCCTATTCAAGCATTAACAATGCTGCGAAAGGAAAATCGGTGTGAAATGCTCTGAAAAAAAATATGGTGTAACATCATTCTACAATCAATATTGTCAACAAATTCTATATTTTGGTAATATTAAAATATTACATAATGTACATGCAACCTCTAGCCAATCATGCTGGTTCACATATTCTATACGTCAGAGGTAGTAAATTATATCTATAAAAAAATATAATTGCTTATTAATCAGTCTATTGCATTGATATTTAAATGAATGCTGATCTTTAAATTGGAAACTATATTTACCATTGATTAGAGAACGTGATACATGTAGGTTTTGATAAACGCCTGGTGTAATATGTGCAGATATTGGTTGAAGGTTTTGTCTGTTTTCCTTTTTACGATGACTTATGCCTATGGTTTTTATCGAAGATACATCGCCGAATTCAAATTCAAGGACAAGAAGTCAAATAACGAACTTATAGGGGAGTATAAAAATAAATCATTTCCTGAATGTTCTAGGATGTGTCAAAGCGATTGTGGATTTTTTGGATACAATGAAGAATTGAGTAAATGTCGTACTCATCGGAGAATATTTAGCATCACATATTTGACGACAAGGGATGGAGATACTATTCTGACAATTGTATGTATAACAGTGTCAGTTTTGATTTTTTTCACAAAATATGCAAGACAACACCATTTTGAATAGAGCATATTTATTCGGCACATACATGTGTATGCTAGGCAACATCGTTTTTAATAGGGCATATTTATATAGAAAAAAAATTGCATCCCTAAACCTCCAAATTATTGTAAAGGTTGAACATCATCTTCCAAATGGTATATATAAAAACTATGCATCAAGATTATTTTCTTGGATTAGTTGAAGTCTGTTTTATAGTTGTCTTTCAAAGCAACAGAAAGATCATTAGTAGTTATGTAAGGGGTGCTAAGAAAAATCGTTCCATGAAGAAATATTTTCGAAAATTTCAAAGTAGTGCTTTACCAAAGAGATGAATTTTAAAGTCTGACAAAATTACAACAGTGTGCTTTAAATTTACAGCACTTCATTTCTAGCAGGAAGTTATCGGATTTCTCTTCCATATGAAAATATATATAACATCTTTAAAGCACCCGAATGAAAGAAATGCATTTTTAGTGAAAATAAAGGATTATTTACTTTTGTTTCTTCATAGATTATTTTGTATCACACAAGCTTATGAGCGTAAATATAAGAACGATTGATTGATTGATTGTGTTTGATTTTGGAACATTTTTTTTCAGAATTTGATATTTTCAGACATCATCTGTTAAAAAATGCCCTTCCGTCTTTGTGCATCATAAGACAAATGAAACCTTATCGTAGCAAGAATAGGACTCTCAAATTAATTATCACAAACTGTAAATATCTTCTCATCGTATTCCTTTTCGAAAAGAAAGAAAGATGTGGAATTCATTTTCTTAACACCCTTTATGTTCCAATTTCATTTTTTCACCTTTAACTGACACAATTTTTGGGAAGCATAAAATAATATAATATAATTAAGGTCAGTTTTCAAAATTAATAAATTTTCACAGTATTTAGTACTTTGGGGCTGATAAATAAATAGATAAATAAATACAAGTAGTAGCATTTCTGTATGAATATTAACTCCCTAACATGCATAATTTAGAATTGTTTTATTTTTTACCTTCAAGTCTACTTAAATTTTTTTCTTTTTTTATTTTTTGAATTATTCAATTTGTTTTTAAGTGGAAAACCTACTATAAAAGAATATCTCCTTTATAAGTACCGCTCCATTTTATCCATTCTCTTCTAATATCAAACATGCGTTGTGGATGGTGTTATCATATAATAATTACCAATATTTCACTCTAACTACGAACTTCACCCATGGTTGACGATTGCTCTTAAAAAATTTCTATTGTGAATAACGTTGTTCTTTACAATAGACAATGAACGGATATGGTAAGTATGAAATTTCATTTTTCATATTACTAAAGGGTAGGTAAATCATTCTTTGATTTTGATAAAAATATTATACGTATGAGTTTAAAGTGTACATAAGATCAGAAAAATGATGCTTCTAGTGATTGCCTTTTCATTCTTATCACAATACATTGTAGATATTTTGCCTTTAAAACTTTGCCACAAAACGCTGTATATACTTTGCCTTTTAAAACTTATCTGTTCCAAAGGCTTATTTGGGGCTTTTCTGATTAAATTTATCCGCTGTCTGTAACCGTTTTATTGGTGTCTTCACACTATATAAATCTGTGTATTAAGTCTGTTTACTAGAACGGTTTATTTAAACTTCTTTTAAGATTTTATTTTATTTCCAAGAACAACAGGTTAATGTACATTTTTATATGCATGAATCAATTGTTTACCGAAAGAAATAATATTTCTCGATAAGATTATAGATTATGCATGAAAAAACTTTCTAAGCAAGTATCCTAGGATAGTATTCACAGAAATTTGCTAAAAGAATCTTTATCTTGATTTTACCTGGCCAATTTTTTAACTGATAATTTTATGGGTATTTTTTTTTTTTTTTTTTTGAGAAGCAGTACACCAATTTTTTTTTATTACAGCAATTTTGATTATTGGGGATTCCAAAATCTTTTTAATGTGGAATAAAAAAAAATGAGGCCCTTTGGTGTAAATGCTAAGCTGTGATGCAATAATCATTCTAATTTCCCGTATTTCTTCTAACATTTGCCATAGATCTTATGCCTTTAAAACTCTAAAGGCATAAAGTTTTATATGTACATGTATTAGGGCCTGTCATGCTGTTGAACATTCAATTTTTTATATTCAAAATCTATTTTTTTTTAATAATAAGATGATTGTAGCATATTGATACAACTTATCAAAGGCGTATTGCCTCCCTATTCTTCACATGTTAACTTTTAAAAAAGGTAAGACAGACAAGCAGAGGTATTATATCTTGGATATCCCCTTTGCTATTCTTTCCTTGGAGTGCCAGTTGATTTAGAGATCCGACATAAACATAACTTAATTAAAGTTAAAGAAGCATGTTTATCTTGGAATTTAATGATCAGTCTTTATCACATAATTATCATGTGCCAAATTCATACTGATGATAATGATTGACAAACATAGTAATAAGTATATTTTTTTGAAAGATTTTTTCCTGTTCAAACCCTAGTAAAACTATGACTATTTTAGTACAATTCTTCAAATAATTTCTTACTTACTACATAGTTCATCTTATGACAGTTCTGTTGTTCTTAAGTAAAGATGTTTTCAAAGTTGCTTTCCAGAAGAAAGCATAAAAAGCTGTTACATTTATTCAATACTGTTTGCCCCAAGTAATCCTTGACCGTGATTAACAGAACTTCAGTATTTATTATATTTTCTTAAAAAACATGGTAAGCTGACATTTTCTGATCAGGAACATTTGAAATTTTTCATAGATTTTTATATCATTCCCTAAATGATACATTTCTAATGCCTATAAACAAAAAATCTTAATCTATATTGTTTAATTACAATAGGGCCACAATATGTTTTTTCTAAGGGATAAAAGATAAAGCATTATCCAAAAGCATTTCTTAAAAATGAAGGGACAAAGGAACTCACTTTAAATATTAATCCTTTGGTCACCAGTTTTGCATTCTTAAACGATTACCATTTCAGGTCGTTGGCTGCACAGCGTTGAGATAAGGGTCGGAGTGTCTTCTGTTTGGTCCGAGATGGAAACCTGTGGCACGTTCGACGGACCAAGTCAGACAGGACTAATCCACACAATACAGTGTGAGAAAGAGCCAGCCTTGTACGGATCTTACGTCACAGTTAGGATAGTCCGTCCTAATTACATAACAGATGACGTGAATGCACATGATGGCAAAAATGCCTTGGTTTTGAGAGAAGTTGTGGTAAATGGATATAATGTTTAAGGATGTACAACACACATACACCAAAAAATTCCTGTCGTTTAATTTTCGTTATTTTTGAATATTTATTACAGGACTATATCTACTGCATGTATGCACATTTTGGACAAAATCGTTCGAGTGGTTTTTGGACTGGAACTTCCAAAAGTTACCCCCATTTAGTTGTTTACAAGAGAAAATTTTTCATCAACGAACTACTTAAACCTTGATTTTTAAAAAAAAACAGGTTAGATATAAATGTCAAATTTCATTGACTTATTCCTTTAACCATTTAACACAAAAACATAGTCATCTTTTTGATATACATATTATCAAAACAATTTTTAAAGACCTGAAACTGGAAAACTATGAATTATCTTAGCCTTGAAAATTGTGTATTTTTCAAATTCAAAATATTTTTGTGGAAAAAAACCTGTCGTTTAATTTTGGTAAAAAACTTTCTTTGATAGCTGGTAGCAAAAATAATCTTCATATTTTTTTGTAAATCACGTTCCCGCGCGTCTTTCAGACGGGGGTCGATGATTTTGCTATGAATCTACAAATACACATTTCAAAACAATCAAATTGGAATACTGCTTTTGCTTCAATGATATATTAACTTACACATTTAAAAGTAATAATATATGTAAAGAATATTTAAATGTAGAT